>NC_092055.1:71437977-71468092 GCF_003086295.3 Arachis hypogaea
GAGGGCCACAAGAATAAATCCTGGCCTAAGCGGCTAAACCAAGCTGTCCCTAACCATGTGCTTGTGGCGTGAAGGTGTCAAGTGAAAACTTGAGACTGAGCGGTTAAAGTCGTGGTCCAAAAGCAAAAAGAGTGTGCTTAAGAGCTCTGGACATCTCTAATTGGGGACTCTAGCAAAGCTGAGTCACAATCTGAAAAGGTTCACCCAGTTATGTGTCTGTGGCATTTATGTATATGGTGGTAATACTGGAAAACAAAATGCTTAGGGTCACGGCCAAGACTCATAAAGTAGCTGTGTTCAAGAATCAACATACTTAACTAGGAGAATCAATAACACTATCTGGATTCTGAGTTCCTATAGATGCCAATCATTCTGAACTTCAAGGGATAAAGTGAGATGCCAAAACTGTTTAGAAGCAAAAAGCTAAAAGCCCCGCTCATCTAATTAATGCTGATCTTCATAGACATCCTGGGCTTTCCAGGAATATATAATAGTCCATACTTTTCCCGAGATTTGATGGCCCAAACAGGCGTTCTAAGTCAGCTCAAAAATTCTGGCGTTTAATGCCGGAACTGGCACAAAAGCTGGAGTTAAACGCCCAAACTGGCACAAAAGCTGGCGTTTAACTCCAAGAAAAGTCTCTACACATGGAAGCTTCAATGCTCAGCCCAAGCACACACCAAGTGGGCCCGGAAGAAGATTTCTGCATTAATTACTGATTTCTGTAAACCCTTGGCTACTAGTTCTCTATAAATAGGACCTTTTACTATTGTATTTTCATCTTTGGATTATCTTTTGATCCTTTGATCACGTTTTGGAGGCTGGCCATTCGGCCATGCCTAGACCTTTTGTTCTTATGTATTCTCAACGGTGGAGTTTCTACACACCATAGATTAAGGTGTGGAGCTCTGCTGTTCTTCATGAATTAATACAAAGTACTATTATTTTTCTATTCAACTCAAGTCTATTTCTTCTCCAAGATATTCATTCGCACCGAAGAACATGATGAATGTGACGATTATGTGACAGTCATCACCATTCTCACCTATGAACGCGTGACTGACAACCACTTCCGTTCTACATGCAAACAAGCTTGAATGTGTATCTCTTGGGTTTCTAATCTAAGATTGGAACCTTCGTGGTATAGGCTAGAATTATTGGTGGCCATTCCTGAGATTCGGAACGTCTAAACCTAGTCTGTGGTATTCTGAGTAGGATCTGGGAAGGGATGACTGTGACGAGCTTCAAACTCGCGATTGTTGGGCGTGTGACAGATGCAAAAGGATCAATGGATCCTATTCCAACATGATCGAGAACCGACAGATGATTAGCCGTGCGGTGACAGCGCATTTGGAACGTTTTCACTGAGAGGACATGAAGTAGCCATTGACAACGGTGATGCCCAACATAAAGCTTGCCATTGAAATGAGTATGAATAATTGGAAGAAGGCAATAGGAAAGCAGAGGTTCAACAAAGCATCTTCATACACTTATCTGAAATTCCAACCAAAGAATTACATAAGTATCTCTATCTTTATTTTATGTTTTATTTATCTTTTAATTATCAATTCTCCATCACCATCTGAATTCGCCTGACTGAGATTTACAAGGTGACCATAGCTTGCTTCAAGCCGACAGTCTCCGTGGGATCGACCCTTACTCACGTAAGGTTTATTACTTAGACGACCCAGTACACTTGCTGGTTAGTTGTGCAGAATTGTGACAAAGTGTGATTCACATTTAAGAGCTCCAAGTCCTTTGGTGCCATTGTTGATGATCACAATTTCGTGCACCACTCTCGCGTCACTCTCTGTTAACTTTTCCTTTCTTCCTAATGCACTTGTGACGCGGACATTATGCAATTATGCAAATGAAGATGTAAACTATATGTGCTAATAATGAGAAGAGTTATTGAAAGAGAAAACTAAGAAGAAAGAAAGAAACGATCATACCATGGTGGGTTGTCTCCCACCCAGCACTTTGCTTTAACGTCCTTAAGTTGGACGCTCCACTAGCTCAGTCTTCTGCTGTGGGTGGATCCTCCAAGAGGAAGATTTCTAACTCCTTGTCTTTTGTCGCCTTCTCACCATGATATAGCTTTAAGCGATGTCCATTAACTTTGATGAATTAAGAGCTTGAAGGATGACTTAGGTGGAAAACTCCGTATGGCTCAGCCTTCTCTACTCTATATGGACCTTCCCATCTTGATCTCAACTTGCCTGGCATGAGCCTCAGTCTAGAGTTGTAAAGGAGGACTAAATCCCCTGGTTGGAACTCTCTCTTCTTGATGTGCTTATCATGCACAGCCTTCATCTTTTCCTTGTACAGTCTTGAGTTCTCATAAGCTTCTAGGCGAAGGCTTTCTAATTCTTGCAGTTGCAACTTCCTTTCAACTCCGGCTTTCTCAAATCCCATGTTGCACTCCTTTACAGCCCAAAAGGCTTTATGCTCTACCTCAACTAGGAGGTGACAGGCTTTTCCACAAACTAAGCAGAAGGGACTCATCCCAATGCGTGTCTTGTATGCTGTTCTGTATGCCCAGAGTGCATCTTGTAGTCTGGTGCTCCAGTCTCTTCTATGAGGTTTGACTATCTTCTGCAATATACGCTTTATCTCTCTGTTAGACACCTCGACTTGCCCATTAGTCTGGGGATGGTAGCCTATTGCTACGTTATGAATTATTCCATGCTTCTTCAGTAATCCTGTTAGTCTCCTGTTACAAAAATGGGTGCCTTGATCGCTCACGATTGCTCGTGGTGATCCAAAGCGACAAATAATATGGTTTCTAACAAAGGAAACAATAGTGTTAGCGTCATCAGTATGGGTAGAAATTGCTTCCACCCATTTAGAAACGTAATCTACAGCTAACAATATATAAAAATGACCATTAGAATTTGGAAATGGACCCATGAAGTCAATGCCCCAAACATAAAAAATTTCACAGAAAAGCATAATCTGTTGAGGCATCTCATCCCTCTTAGATATATTACCAAACCTTTGGCATGGAGAACAAGATTTACAAAAATCAGCAACGTCTTTAAAAAGAGTAGGCCACCAGAATCCACAGTCTAAAATATTTCTAGATGTTCTTTGAGGGCCAAAATGTCCTCCACTCTCAGATGAGTGACAGGCCTTTAAAATGGACTGGAATTCTGATTGAGGTACACACTGTCTAATTACCTGGTCAGCGTCACACCTCCATAAATATGGGTCATCCCATATATAATATTTGGACTCGCTTTTCAGCTTGTCTCTTTGATGCTTAGTAAAGTTTGGAGGAAAAGTGCGGCTGACTGGATAATTAGCTACAGGCGCATACCAAGGGACTACTTCAGATACTGCTTGTAAGTTGTCGAATGGGAAATTATCATTTATAGGAGTGGAGGTATCCTTAACGTGCTCAAGGCGACTCAAGTGGTCTGCCACTAGATTCTGGTTACCGCTCCTATCCTTAATTTCTAAATCAAATTCTTGTAGTAGCAGTATCCAATGTATAAGCCTTGGTTTGGATTCATTTTTAGCTAGTAAATACTTTAGAGCTACGTAGTCTGAGTACACTACTACTTTAGCACCAAGTAAATAGGCTCAGAATTTATCCAGAGCAAAGACAATAGCAAGAAGCTCTTTCTCAGTAGTAGTGTAATTAGACTGAGCGGCGTCTAAAGTCTTAGACGCATAAGCAATTACAAAAGGATCCTTACCTTCACGCTGAGCCAGTGCCGCTCCTACTGCATGATTGGAGGCGTCGCACATGATTTCAAATGGCTGGCTCCAGTCTGGTCCTCTCACAATTGGAGCTTGAGTCAAGGTGGTCTTCAGCTTATCAAACGCTTGTTTGCAATCCTCACTGAACTCGAACTCAATATCTTTCTGCAGTAGTCTGGATAAGGGTAGTGCTACCTTACTGAAGTCCTTAATGAATCTCCGGTAAAAACCTGCATGGCCAAGAAACGAACGGACTTCCCTCACAAAAGAGGGGTAAGGTAAACTAGAAATAACATCCACCTTTGCTGGATCTACAAAAATGCCAGTATTAGACACAACATGTCCTAGTACAATCCCTTGTTTTACCATAAAGTGACATTTTTCAAAATTCAATACAAGGTTCGTACTAACACATCTATCTAATACTCTAGATAAACTATCTAAGAAAACGCTAAACGAATCACCATAAATGCTAAAATCATCCATAAAAACTTTCATACAATTCTCAATAAGGTCAGAGAAAATACTCATCATGCACCTTTGGAAAGTAGCTGGTGCATTGCATAAGCCAAAGGGCATTCTCTTATAAGCATAAGTTCCAAAAGGACATGTAAAAGTAGTCTTTTCCTGATCTTCAAGAGCTATATGGATTTGAAAATAGCCTGTATAACCATCTAAAAAGCAATAATGGGATTTATCTGACAGGCGATCAAGCATCTGATCAATGAATGGCAAGGGGTAATGATCCTTACGAGTGGCTTGGTTGAGACGCCTATAGTCAATGCAAACTCTCCATGAATTCTGCACTCTAGTTGTCAGAAGTTCTCCATGCTCATTTCTTACTGTTGTGATTCCAGACTTCTTAGGCACCACTTTTACTGGACTGACCCATTCGCTATCTGAGATGGGTTAAATGATATCTGCTTTAAGTAGCCTGGTCACTTCTTTCTTGACAACTTCTAAGTTGGTGGGATTCAATCTTCTTTGAGGTTGACGGACAGGGTTTTCTCCCTCTTCTAGGAATATTCTGTGCTCACAAACTTGAGGGTTGATACCTACTATATCCTCTAGGCTCCATCCAATTGCTTTCTTGTGTTTTCTCAGCACACTGAGTAGATGTTCTTCTTGTTGAGAAGTGACCTCCCTTGCAATGATAACTGGAAACTTCTACTCATCCTCAAGGTAAGCATACTTGAGGTGTGGAGGGAGGGGCTTTAATTCTAATTTCTGCTTATAGCTAGGCTCTGGATCATCTGGAGCTGGTGATAATGGTGAAGTGCTGTCATTGTCCTCTGAAAATGTCCTTACACTTGGACCTTGTCCTATGTACTTCTCTTCTAATTCCTCCTGGTGAACTTCAACCATGGTTTCATCTATGATGTCACACTGGGAGATAGAATGATCATCTGGAGGGTGCTTAATAGCTTCATTTAAACTGAATTTTACTATTCTGCCATCTATTTCAAAGGAATAAGTTCCTGAAAATGCGTCCAGCTTGAACTTTGAAGTCTTCAGGAATGGTCTTCCAAGCAGAATTGGTGATGGCCTTCCTGAGTCATTAGGGGGCATTTCCAGGATATAGAAGTCAATGGGAAACGTGAGTCCCTTAATGCTCACTAATACATCTTCAGCAATTCCAACCACTGTAATAATGCTTTTATCTGCTAACACAAAATGAGCTGCTGACCTTTTTAAGGGAGGGAGCCTCAAAGTATCATATATAGACAAAGGCATTATACTAATACACGCTCCTAAATCACACATACAGTCAGAAAATATCACACCTCCAATAGTACAATAAACCATACATGGACCTGGATCACTACACTTTTCAGGTATACCTCCCATTAAAGCAGATATAGAACTACCTAAAGGAATAGTTTCTGTAAATCATGTTGCTTGTATGCGAAGTTTGTATTCGTAGGTTTTGATGAATGACAAACCAACAAACGACATGAAAGACAAACCAACAAACAACTTGAATGAACAAGCATGTTGAAAGATCAACCAACATTCAACGTTGAGGAATGAAGAGTTGAAAGCAACACAACAACAACAAGAAACTCAAGTCCACAACATTTGAAGACAAGTATAGTGTCTTAGGACTTAGGTAACTTCTTGTTAAGAACCAATTGCTAAATCTCTCAACACACACTCACAAAATGTTTTGATGCACATCTTGCAATTCGATGCTAGCCAAATGGTTTAAAAAACTTGTTTTCAAAGGTAGAAAAGCATAGGAATTGACTCCAACAAGTTTGAGATCAATCCTAATTATTTTGAAGTGATTTTAAGCCGTTCTTTAAGGTTTGCATCGATGCACACTCATCTTGCATCGATGCAAAGCATGCGACGACTTGTTGCATCGATGCAAAGATGTTTGCATCGATGCAACCTAGCTGAAAATTCAAATTTCAGCTTCAAAGACACATTTGCATCGATGCAAAGTGTTATGCATCGATGCAAATGATTCAAAAACATAAAAAACGGCTAGTTTTGACAAAAAGGCTCCATCCCATTAACTCCCCAACGTTTCTAAGGTTTGGGGAGTATATAAATAGATGGATTGAAGCCTTATTTCATATACGTGAGTATTTGCAAACTATCTTGTTCATATTCTTTCATTCTACACATTTTTAAGGTGTTATAATACACAATTTGAGAGAGCAATATCAATTGGTTCAATAGTGCTAAACTTGTAATCATACACTCTTCTAGAGAGTACTCATTTCATCTCAACAATTCTTTGAGAATTGTTTTCTTGTAACACTTTGTAAATTGGAGTGTGATCTCCAAGGTTGAGTCAAGAGTTATAAACACTATAGTCGGTGAGAATACCAAAGAGGTATACTAAGTACTCAAGGCAAATCTTAGAGAAGGTATCTCTAAGTGGAGTGGGTTAGTATACGAGTGGTGATCATATACCGTGAGGTGTTAGAAACTAAGGACTCGGATTGTAAAAGGTTTTGTGCGAGCACCTTGAAACTTGGCAATAGTGGAACTTCTCAATAGCGATTGAGAAAGAAAGTGGACGTAGGACAAGGATTGTGCCGAACCACTCTAAATAGCGTTTGCATCTCTCCAAACTCATCTCTTCAATATTATTGTCTTTTACCTTTGAGCAAATAAATTGTGATCGAAAAGTAGCTTCGTAAGTACTTAAGGAATAGCTTAAGTCCGATTGGTGAAAAGCTTGATCAATTTATTTGAGTTGGTGTCTATTGGAAAGTAAAAGCTCCTTATAAATGCTTAGCAATTGAGTTAAGCTCTTGGAAAAATACTAGTACAATAACACTTTTGTATATTGTCTTTAACTTTCGCAAAAAGATTCATTGTTGTTGCAATACTCAATTCACCCCCCCCTCTTGAGTAATTGTGCATAGGTTCTACAAGTGGCATCAGAGCTTAACCCTTTGAAAGACTTAACCGTTTAAGGGAAAAGATCATGGCAAGCACAAGCTTTAACAACAACAACACTAGTGAAGGTAACTCAACCGCTAGACCTCCTCTTTTTAGCGGAACAAATTACTCTTATTGGAAAAATAAGATGAGAATTTGGATCCGTTCTCAAGATGTGAGAATTTGGAAAGTGATTGAGAATGGAAATCACATTCCAACAAAGACAACAAGCGCTAAAGAAGGAGAAGTCTCCGTCTCAAAGCAAGTACCGAAAGGAGAAGATGAATATAGTGACGATGATTGGAAGAAAGTGGCAATGAATGATAAAGCCATCAACTTCATTCATTGTGCACTTAACGAGCATGATTATATGAAGATCTCTACATGTGAAACCGCTAAAGAGATTTGGGATAAACTCCAAATCACTTACGAAGGAACCGACCACGTTAAAGAATCAAAGGTATTTATGTTGGTTCATGAATGGGAAAATTTTAAAATGAAAGATGAAGAGAGCATTGAAGAAGCTCTTGAAAGACTCTCCAAGATCTTCAACAACCTAAGCATGCTTGGCACAAAATACAATGATAAACAAATTGTGACTAAGGTGCTTACAAGCCTTACACCAAAATGGAACTCCAAAGTGAACGCCATTGTGGAAGGAAGGCTCTATGATCAACTTACATCAACTACGAGGTAATCTTCTCACCTATGAAATGACTATGCTAAATAGACAAAAAGGTGAAGAAAGCAAGAAGAAAAGTCTCGCCCTTAAAACAACATCACTACAAGAAGAGAGTGATGATAATGAAGAAGAATGAGATGAAGAATTTGCACTCTTATTAAAAAGATTCAATAAGTTTGCAATGAAGAAAAACTTCAAGAGCAAAACAAAAGTACCAAAATGCTATGAGTGTGGAGAAGTTGGACACATTAAACCCAATTGTCCAAAACTTCAAAAGGAGGACAAAAACAAGAAATTTAAGAAGAAGGAGAAAGCATACATATCATGGGAGAACGAGGATGAATCCGACTCCGATGACGACGAGGTTGCAAATCTTTGCTTAATGGCAAGCGAAGAAAAGGTTAGTGATGACAACTCCACTTCTTTTAATTTACAAGATGAATATGATGCCTTACTTGAGGTGTACACAAAACTTACCCAAGATTATTCTCTCCTAAAGAAAAAGAATATGGATCTTTTAAAACAAAATGAGATGTTGAAAAACGAGAATATCAATCTTGGAAAAGATAAGTGTAGCACAAGTAGTGATCCATACAAATCTTGTAAAATGCATGAAAATGAAATTACAAATCTTAAGAACACTTTAGCTAAGTTCAATGAATCTTCAAAGAACTTAGATAAAATGTTGAAAAACCAAAAGCATGTTCATAATAAGGAAGGTTTAGGTTTTGAAAAAGAAAAATTTAAAAATACTAAAACTCCTATTAGGCAACCGCAAGCCCAAAAGGCAAGCATGCCTAAAAGGAATGAAGCCTTTAAACATCCTCCTCAACATGCTTCATTTAGAAATTATAATCACAATGCATATAGATCAAAAGATGTTGCATTTAGGAAACAACCTAGGCAACCATTTAGAAACATGCATAGGATGCATAATCCAAATGTCATATGTCATTATTGTAATAAAGTAGGTCATATAGCACCCGTATGCTTTACTAGAATTAAACATATAAACTTTCGTAGTCAAGATACGAGATGGGCACCTTATGGGCATTATGCTCATACTAACCATCAAGGACCCAAATTCACTTGGGTACCTAAATCCCAATTTTAATTGTTTTGTAGGTACGTGTTGGAGCTAAGGATACAAATTGGTATGTTGATAGTGGATGCTCCAAACACATGACCGGCGATGAATCAAAGTTCACCGCAATAGAGCCTACAAACGGAGGAAACATGATCTATGGAGACAACAACACCGGCAAAGTAATCGGCGTTGGAAAAGTTGGTAAAAATTCTTCTACCTCCATAGATAATGTTATACTTGTCAAAGGTCTCAAACATAATCTCATTAGTGTTAGCCAACTTTGTGACAAAGGAAACTTAGTCACCTTTGATTCAAAATGTTGTTTGATAAAAAGGCAAGACACAAATGAAATTGTGCTAATTGGGCACCGTGTTGACAATGTATACATGATTAATCTAGATGAAGTTTCCTCAAATGATGTGAAATGCCTTGTTAGTAAAAATGATGAAACTTGGTTATGGCATCGTAGAGTAGCTCATGCTAACATGGACCATCTTAGCAAGTTGGTCTCTAAAGAGTTAGTAATTGGCTTACCAAAGCTACGTTTTGAAAAAGACGTCCTTTGCGACGCATGTCAAAAGGGAAAACAAGTAAAGGCCTCTTTTAAATCCAAAAACATTGTTTCAACAACAAGGCCATTACAACTTTTGCAGATGGATTTATTTGGTCCTTCTAGGACTATGAGCTTTGGTGGCAATTACTATGCTTTAGTTATTGTTGATGATTACTCTCGATTTACATGGACCTTGTTCCTAGCAAACAAGAGTGATGCATTTCGAGCATTCAAAAGATTAGCCAAAGTTATTCAAAATGAAAAGAATTTGCATATATCATCTATTAGAAGTGATCATGGTGGAGAATTTGAAAACAATCTTTTTGAAACTTTTTGTGAAGAAAATGGCATTGAGCATAATTTTTCCTCTCCTAGAACACCACAACAAAATGGTGTGGTTGAAAGGAAAAATCGTCATTTAGAAGAAATGGCGAGAACTATGCTCAATGAGGCTAATATTCCTAAGTACTTTTGGGCGGATGCGGTTAGTACCGCGTGTTATGTTATGAATAGGATTATCATTCGACCTATTCTTAAGAAAACACCGTACGAATTGTACAAAGGAAGAAAGCCAAATATTTCCCACCTTCACGTCTTTGGCTGTAAATGCTTTATTCTAAATAATGGAAAAGATAACTTAGGCAAATTTGATGCTAAGGATGATGAAGGAATCTTCTTAGGCTACTCTTTAACTAGCAAAGCTTTTAGAGTATATAATAAACGCATCATGACTATGGAAGAAAGTATTCATGTCGCTTTTGATGAAACTAACCGTTGTTGTGCTAGAAAAGATTTTGATGAAAATGTAGAAAACTTTGATTCACTAAATTTGAATGGTGAAGACAAAGAAAAAGATTTAAATGAAGCCTCTACAAGCTCAACAAAGGATAGTGTTCAAGTTGAAGAAATTGAACCATCACAAGCACAAATAAATGTACTTCCAAAGGACTGGCGTACTTCAAAGGATCATCCTCTAGACAACGTCATTGGTGATGTTTCGAAAGGGGTAACAACTCGATCCACTTTTAGAAATTTATTTGCATATAGTGCTTTTGTTTCTCAAATTGAACCATCTACCATTGAGTCCGCAATTGATGATGAACATTGGGCTATGGCAATGCAAGAGGAGCTTAACCAATTCAAATGAAATGACATTTGGGAATTGGTGCCTAAACCAAGTAATCAAACAATTGTAGGAACAAAATGGGTTTTTAGAAATAAACTCGATGAAAATGGTACAATTGTTAGAAACAAAGCTAGATTGGTAGCTAAAGGTTATAATCAAGAGGAAGGCATTGATTATGACGAAACTTATGCTCCCGTAGCTAGATTAGAAGCTATTAGGATGTTACTTGCTTTTGCATCCTCTTATAACTTCAAACTTTATCAAATGGATGTTAAGAGTGCCTTTCTTAATGGTTTCATTCAAGAAGAAGTATATGTTGAACAACCTCCCGGTTTTGAGGATTATGAAAATCCTAATCATGTTTTTAAACTCAAGAAAGCTCTTTATGGTCTTAAACAAGCTCCAAGAGCTTGGTATGAACGTTTGAGCAAGTTTTTAATAGAAAAGGGTTTTAGAAGAGGGAAGGTTGATACAACTTTATTTATCATGATTGAAAACAAAAATATCCTTTTGGTACAAGTTTACGTCGATGACATAATATTTGGTTCAACTAACGAATCACTTTGCAAGTTTTTCTCAAACCTCATGCAAAGTGAATTTGAAATGTCCATGATGGGCGAACTCAACTTCTTCCTTGGTCTTCAAATCAAACAAGGAAAAGAAGGAACTTTCGTTAGCCAAACCAAATATTGCAAGGAATTGCTCAAAAGATTTGGAATGGACAATGCTAAGGCAATGGACACACCAATGAGCACTACTTGCTACCTTGACAAAGATGAACAAGGTAAAAACATAGATGTAAAGAAGTATAGAGGTATGATAGGATCATTACTTTATCTAACGGCAAGTAGGCCAGATATCATGTTTAGTGTATGCATATGTGCGAGATACCAAGCTAATCCTAAGGAATCTCACTTAAGTGCGGTGAAAAGGATTATGAAGTATCTCATAGGAACATTAAATGTTGGATTGTGGTATCCGAAAGGATCCACTTGTGATTTGATTGGTTATTCTGATTCCAATTTTGCCGGTTGCAAATTGGATAGGAAAAGCACTAGCGGCACTTGTCACTTGCTAGGAAACTCTCTTGTTTCATGGCATAGTAAGAAACAAGTAAGTGTAGCCTTGTCTACCGCCGAAGCCGAGTATGTAGCCGCCGGTAGTTGTTGCGCCCAAATTTTATGGATGAAACAACAACTTGTGGACTATGGACTCATGCTTGATCACATTCCTATCAAATGTGATAATACTAGTGCAATAAATTTAACCAAGAATCCGGTTCAACATTCAAGAACCAAGCATATTGAGATTAGACATCACTTCATAAGAGACCATGTTGAAAAGGGTGATGTGGTTATTGAATTTGTCGAAACTAGTAAACAACTAGCGGACATCTTCACTAAACCTTTATGTAAAGAAAGTTTTTTTAACATCCGAAATAAACTTGGTATCTTGGATTCTAATCTAATATGATTTGTTTGAATTCATTGTATTTATATTGCTATTTTTGTATCTCTTACTAACTTAAGCATTGGAGATATCCAATTAGCCATTGTTTTGTAGGTTTATGAGTTGATGAATGAGTGATTAATCTTGAGGTAGATTGAAGAATTTGAAGATTATAAACAATGGAGGATCAACAAATTGAAGTTTATAATGGTTTAAGTGAGTATATACATGATGGAACTCAAAGGATTGAAGAAAGAACCACCAAAGGATGAAAATTTGGTGATTTTGGGCAAAATGATGCATGTTGCATCGATGCAACCAAGCTTTGCATCGATGCAAAGCACACAACGTGCTATGTGCATCGATGCAAAGCCTATTGCATCGATGCAAACACGACCAAATTGCACAAAAACACGTGAATTTGGCATTTTTGAGCAACAAAACCCCACTTTTTCATCATCTTCAACCTCACAACTCATATCCCCACATTCAAACCTCCATAACCTCCAAAACAAGCTCACATATAGCTTCATACAACTCACAAAACTTTGATACCCACTACAAACAAATTACATATTTGAAGTCCCCACATTCTCCTCTACAAAACCCATAAAACAAAATCATCCACAATGCCTAGAATCAAGAGAACCATCAAGAAGTCAAAAGGCTCTTCAAGTGTGGTTCAACCTCCAAATGATCATCCTTTGGCAAGGTACTTTGCTTCTAATGAAGATCTTCAATTCTATGAGGCAAGGCTCGCCGGAAGAAAGGAAATTCCTCCGAGGTATTTGGATCCGACCCTTCTTGTCATTCATAAGTTTGATACTCTTAAGGCTATTCTAGTTTATCAAGACCTCATGGATTTTGTTCAAATTAAGAGTAAATATTATCCGGATTTAGTTGCCATAGCCTATAGTACACTCATGCTTGAGATTAATGAGGAAGATGAATCAAATTTCACATTATTCTTCAAGATAGGAAGAAAGGATTATAGGCTAGATGGTGATGAGTTAGCCACCATTTGGGAGTTGCCAAATCAAGGTGACTTGTTTCAAGGTGGTAAAACCCCAATTGATGAATGGGGTTATTCAAAGGACAATGCCATGCATTTGTTCAACCTTGTACAAGGAGCTCACTCCAAAATTAGTTGCAATTTAATGAGTGCGGAACATAGAACTTTGTTATATCTAGTCACCTATGTATTGCAACCTAGAATATCCGGGCATGCGAATGTAAATGATGAAGATTTGATTGTCATGTGGGCTATGATGAATGGGATTAAGATTAATTGGCCATACTTTATAGTACAACATATGATTAGGCTCAAGATGAAGGATAGGAATGGTGGATTAGGATTCCTTTGCCTATGGTCTAAAGTCTTTGATTATGTTGGTATTGATATATCAAATGAGATTGCCAAGGAAGTACCACCTCAATCTTGTATCAACACTCATATTCTCAACAAAATGGGAAGAAGAAATGTTGATGAACAAGGTCCTCAAGAGCAAGCTCCTCCACAAGCACCTCAAGCTCAAGAACCACCCTCCTTGGTTGATGTAATGAGAGAATTACAATCCATCAACCAAAACATCCAAAGGATTGAAGTAGAGCATGGTAGGCAACTTGAAGCACTTAATCGTCGTGTGTCTCGTGTAGATCATCGCACGGGTCGCTTGGATCGTCGTATTGATGACTTATATGAGCATTTCGGCATCCACCTACCGTATGAAGAGGATAATGATGATGATGAAGACCAAGATTGATTGTCTCCTCTTCATCAAGTCACTTTTTATTGCTTTATGTTTATTTGATTATATGAATTGTTAAACTAACTCCTAGTAAGCTAAGGATTTCTATTATGGTTTAAATACTTTGATATTTCCTTCATAATTTTGTTTAATGATTAATGCTTGTATGCTTATTTGGTGAATAACTCAAAATAGGCTTGGTACCCCTATTTTAAGTTAATGTGCATGCCTTGATATATTTCACTTCTTTAGGGGGAATTATGCATGCTTGTTATATATAAAAAGAGGAAATCAAATTCTTTTTGAAAGGGGGAATATCTCATCCTTGAGATTAATAGAGATATTGAACTTAAAAAAATTCATTGTTTTATGCATGCTTCTATGACACATTTCAAACTCCTTTCTTTTTGATAATGTCAAAAGGGGGAAGAAAAGTTTGAGGATATTTGAAGTTTTGAACTTTTGAAAAAGAAGAAGTTTGAGGATTTGAAAAGAAGAAATAAGTTTGCGAAACAATGATTTCAAAAAGACTTCCACTAAGCAAAAACTTTTTGATATCTAAATCGTTTTCTTTGATAAACGCCCTTTAAGGGAACAAATGCACATATTTAGGGGGAACTCCTGCAAAATTTTTTTGTGAAGTCTTCTCCAAAGCTTTCTATAAAACAAAGTGCATTATTGTTGCTTTCAAAATCATTTATAAATGCATATCCTCAAAATTGGTTTGTCATTATCAAAAAGGGGGAAATTGTAAATCATGTTGCTTGTATGCGAAGTTTGTATTCGTAGGTTTTGATGAATGACAAACCAACAAACGACATGAAAGACAAACCAACAAACAACTTGAATGAACAAGCATGTTGAAAGATCAACCAACATTCAACGTTGAGGAATGAAGAGTTGAAAGCAACACAACAACAACAAGAAACTCAAGTCCACAACATTTGAAGACAAGTATAGTGTCTTAGGACTTAGGTAACTTCTTGTTAAGAACCAATTGCTAAATCTCTCAACACACACTCACAAAATGTTTTGATGCACATCTTGCAATTCGATGCTAGCCAAATGGTTTAAAAAACTTGTTTTCAAAGGTACAAAAGCATAGGAATTGACTCCAACAAGTTTGAGATCAATCCTAAGTATTTTGAAGTGATTTTAAGTCATTCTTTAAGGTTTGCATCGATGCACACTCATCTTGCATCGAGGCAAAGCATGCGACGACTTGTTGCATCGATGCAAAGATGTTTGCATCGATGCAACCTAGCTGAAAATTCAAATTTCAGCTTCAAAGACACATTTGCATCGATGCAAAGTGTTATGCATCGATGCAAATGATTCAAAAACATAAAAAACGGCTAGTTTTGACAAAAAGGCTCCATCCCATTAACTCCCCAACGTTTCTAAGGTTTGGGGAGTCTATAAATAGATGGATTGAAGCCTTATTTCATATACGTGAGTATTTGCAAACTATCTTGTTCATATTCTTTCATTCTACACATTTTTAAGGTGTTATAATACACAATTTGAGAGAGCAATATCAATTGGTTCAATAGTGCTAAACTTGTAATCATACACTCTTCTAGAGAGTACTCATTTCATCTTAACAATTCTTTGAGAATTGTTTTCTTGTAACACTTTGTAAATTGGAGTGTGATCTCCAAGGTTGAGTCAAGAGTTATAAACACTATAGTCGGTGAGAATACCAAAGAGGTATACTAAGTACTCAAGGCAAATCTTAGAGAAGGTATCTCTAAGTGGAGTGGGTTAGTATACGAGTGGTGATCATATACCGTGAGGTGTTAGAAACTAAGGACTCGGATTGTAAAAGGTTTTGCGCGAGCACCTTGAAGCTTGGCAATAGTGGAACTTCTCAATAGCGATTGAGAAAGAAAGTGGACGTAGGACAAGGATTGTGCCGAACCACTCTAAATAGCGTTTGCATCTCTCCAAACTCATCTCTTCAATATTATTGTCTTTTACCTTTGAGCAAATAAATTGTGATCGAAAAGTAGCTTCGTAAGTACTTAAGGAATAGCTTAAGTCCGATTGGTGAAAAGCTTGATCAATTTATTTGAGTTGGTGTCTATTGGAAAGTAAAAGCTCCTTATAAATGCTTAGCAATTGAGTTAAGCTCTTGGAAAAATACTAGTACAATAACACTTTTGTATATTGTCTTTAACTTTCGCAAAAAGATTCATTATTGTTGCAATACTCAATTCACCCCCCCCCTCTTGAGTAATTGTGCATAGGTTCTACAGTTTCTAATTCATTAATTTTGTCTTTATGTATACATAAATATTTTAGAAACTTTGCATATTTAGGTACCTACTGAATAACATAAAAAATGGGAACATTTACCTCAACCTTTTTGAATATTTCTACCATTTTGGGATCGAGTACCATTTGCTTTCTGGGCTTCCTTGCAATTTGTGGAAATGGAATAGGAAGGGTGCTTTCTGCAGTGTCTGTATCCTTTGGTGCTTCTTCCTGTGGTTGAGCTTCTTCTTCTTCAACCATGTCTTGTATGTCGTCTTCCTCTTCAACATCTTCTACTTCCACCACCTCTTCAGCTGAGGCGTGTTCTGGTGGGTTTGGCTCCTCCTGATTCCTCTCTTGCAGTGTGGTTCCGGACCTTAGGGTGATGGCATTGATGCCACCCTTTGGATTGGGTAAGGGTTGAGAAGGAATTCCACTGGAGCTTGCATGTTAAGTGTTTGAAGTATTGGATGATCCCATCTGAGAGTTGAGAGCGTGTATAGTAGATGTTAGACTGTTAAGTGAACTTTCCACGTTCTTTTGTCCTTGCGCAATAGATTGAAACATCTCGTCATTCGGAGATGAATTAGAACAAGTGATCTGGGAACTTGTTGTTGGTTATGCTGTGGTCCTTGGGATTGCCTCAAGTGAGGTACTCTGTAAGGCTGGTTCTGGTTCTGTTGCCTATTGTTGTTATTATTCCACCTCTGATTTCCTTGATTGTCTCTGCCTCCTCTGTTATTGTTATCCCTCCAGCCCTGGTTAGAATTATCTCTCCAACCTTAGTTGGATTTGTCCTGCCATCCATGGTTGTAGCTGCCACTTTGATTGTATCCTTGATTGGGGCGGTCATAAAAGTTATGAGTGGCTGCCACAATGTTGTCTTCCTGTTGGAGCTGCGGACATTCATCAGTATAATGACTATAATCAGTACAGATTCCGCACACTCTCTGTGGGACTAACTGTTGGCTTTGCTGTGGTGGAGGGAGCTGAGCTTGCTGAGCTTGTTGTTGACTCAACTGCATCTGCCTTAGTAAGTTGGTCATCTCACATATACTCTGAGTCAGAGTAGTAGTCTTTTTGCTAGAAGACACCTCTGTAACAGCTTTTGACTGGCTTTGTTTCTGCCTGTGATTCCAAGTAGATTCAACTAAGTCGCTGATCAACTGCCATGCCACATCAGTGGTCTTGTACTTTTTCATAGACCCATTGCTAGCACTTTCCAATGTGGTCTTATCCTGAGGCCTCATGCCCTGTGTGACGTAGCCGAGCAATACTATCTTGTCGATCATATGGTAGGTGCATGCTTCCAGAAGATTGTTGAAGCGCTCCCAGTATTCGTAGAGAGTCTCGGATTCGTCCTGAACAATCATGGAAATGTCTTTCCTCAGTTTATCAGTAATTTCAGCTGGAAAGAATTTTTCCAAAAATTTTCTTCTGAGCGTATCGCAGTTAGAAACAATTGCTGCGGGTTGAGTGTAGTACCACTCTCTCATCATTCCCTCAAGAGATAATGGGAAGGCTTTTAACAAAATAGAAGTTTCATCTGCACTATCACGCCTGACAGTAGAACAGGCTGCCTGAAAATCCCTAAGGTGCTTGATAGGCTCTTGAGCAGGTAAGCCATGAAACTTAGGCATCAAGTTGAGTAGTGCAGTCTTGAGTTCAAAATCTACAGCCACTGCTGGGTGATGCGCTTGATACGGCTGCAGTGTAAAATCAGAGGCTCCAGCTTCCTGGATAGTAACTCGCCTAGGTGCTGCCATGTCGCCTGCACATAAATCAACCAAATCAGTAGAAAGGGAGCCTGTTTCTTCCTCAAGTGACGTTTCAGATTCACCCTCGGAAAGGACTAACCGAGACCGAGCTTGCCTTATACGTGAAATAGTTCTTTCAATCTCAGGATGAAACACTGGCAAGCTTGGATCAGGAAGTGAACGCGTCATTTAATGAAAGAAACATGCAGCTCATAGTAGCAAGATAAAATAAAATGCAAATAAATAAATTCCAATCAATAACTTAGCACTCTATTACAATTCCCCAGCAACGGCGTCAAAAATTGACGTGCCGGAAATTGGTGGATTAAGAAATTAATATAAGAGATACGTTGCAAGTACAGTTCTTAACCAACAAAAATCCACTTAACAATTTAGAAGGGTTGTCACAAAATTAGAATTAAAATACTGGGAGTATGAATCCCAGGTTGTCTCCCAACGAGTTGCAGAAAGATGTGCTATTTTATTAATCAGATGTTTTCAAAAAGGATTTGAGTTGAATAAACAAGAATTTAAATTAGAGAAATTAAATAATTTAAATAAAAGCCTTGACTGGGAGTAGATTAGTTGGAAGCCCTATTCTTGTTGAAGTACTCTCTAGATTAATTGATAATTGAAGGTTGTTCTGTTTAGTTATCCCTTACTAGGTAAGGGAAAGTCAAACAAGTTGGAATGCTACTTCTATTCACAAGTTCCAACGCACTCAATTAAAAGGGATTGGTGTTAGTGACTAGAGGGCAATCCAACAATAAACCCAAATACAATTTTTTTTTTAGCATTCCAACTCAAGGGTTCCTTTCAATCAACTCCCCATCATGTTAGGGAACTACTCGCTCATTGTGAATGTAGAATTCATAACATAGGAAAGGGAATTAAGGAAAGTCATGATAAATAATAATCAAAGAAATCAATTAAAAATAAAAATAATTCTTGTATTAATAAATTCTAAAATAATCCAATAGTAAAACTGAGCAAATTAAGGACATGGAAGAGTAAGAGCCAAGTAAAGAAAACGAACTAGAATGACGAAGTCTTGCTGAGGTAATAACTCTTCTCAATATCCCAATGCAAAAGCAGTAAAATAAAAAATCCTAAGAACTATGAATGTGTAGAGAGAAAACCTAGAGGAGGAGTAAAACTAGATCTAAAAACTAATATTGTGTAGAATGAATGTTGTTGTTGGTTTCTGCATGTTCTCTGGCTCTAGTCTGCTTTTCTAGGCCGAAAACTGGGTCAAAACAGGGCCCAAAATCGCCCCCAGCGAATTCTGTAGATTATGTAGATCGCGCATGTCACGCGATCGCGTCATTCATGCGGCCGCGTCATTCGGCATTTTGCCCTTCCACACGAGCACGTCGTCCACGCCTCCGCGTCACTTGTGCTATTCCAATCCGCGCGGTCGCGTGAGCCATGCAACCGCGTCACTGCGATTTCCTTGTTGGAGTTCTCCCAAGATTAATTGATAATTGAAGGTTGTTCTGCTTAGTTATCCTTTACCAGGTAGAGGAAAGTCAAGCAAGTTGGAAGTCTGTTTCTATTCACAAGTTCTAATCCTCTCCCTTGGGAAGGATTAGTGTCAGTGACTCAAGGGCGATCCAACAATAAACCCAATTACAATTTTACTCTTGAGCATTCCAACTCAAGGTTCTCCTTTCAACCAACTCCCAATCAAGTTATGGAACTACTCGCTCATTATGAATGTAAACTTCACAAAATAAGAAAGGGAAATAAAGGAAGACATGATAAATAATAATCCAAAAGACCAATTAAAAATAAAAATAGTTCTTGTATTAATAAATTCTAAAAATAATCCAATAGTAATTCTGAACAAATTAAGGATATGAAAGAGTAAGTTACAGGTAAGGAAAACAAACTAGAATGATGAAGTCTTGGTGGAGGTAATAACTCTTCTCAATATCCCAATCCAAAAAGCAATAAAAACAAAATCCTAAGAACTATGAATGTGTAGAGAGAAACCTAGAGGAGGAGTAAAGTCAGATCTAAAAACTAAAATTATGCAGAATGAATGTCTCCCTGGTCTCTGCATGTTCCCTGGCTCTAATTTGCTTTTCTGGGCCGAAAACTGGGTCAAAACATGGCCCAAAATTGCCCCCAGCAAATTCTGCAGATTCTGCAGATCGCGCATGTCACGTAATCGCGTCATCCACGCGTTCGAGTCATCCAGCGTTTTGCCTTGCCACGTGTGCGCGTCGTTCACGCATTCGCGTCACTTGTGCAGTTTCCAATCCATGCGTTCGCGTCAGGCACGCGAGCGCGTCACTACAATTTTTCCGTTTCACGCGGTCGCGTGAGCCATGCGTCCGCGTCGCTTCTCGCTGATTATCTCCTTAATTTCTTGTGTTCTTTCCATTTTTGCAAGCCTCCTCTCCAATTTCCAAGTCTTTCATGCCCTATAAAGCCTGAAAGACTTAACACAGGGATCACGGCATCGAATGGAATAAAGGAGAATTAAAATAGATAATTAAAAGTCTCTAGGAAGCAAGTTTTCAACCATGGAGTAATTTTGGGAAGGAATTGTAAATACATGCTAATCATATGAATAAGTGGGTAAAGATTTGATAAAACCACACAATTAAACACAATATAAATTATAAAATAATGGTTTATCATAAGCCTCTAGAAAAAAGTAAAATACAAAAGTGAGAGATATAAACAAAATAAATCAAAAGACTTCAAAACGACATGGAGATCCTCCGCTCTGTCACTACCAAAGCAACTCACCGAGGTGGTTTGCGACCTGCATCTGAAAAACAACAACAGCGATATGGTATGAGAACCAGAGGTTTTCAGTATGGTAACAGTGCCCGGTGATGTAAGATATAAGATCCCAGGACGCTAGAGGCAATCCTAGAACTTCATATCCATCACAAGATTCATCATTAAGCATAACTAAAAAAAAAGCATACTTAAAACTTTAACATATTAAAAGGGGTAGTCTATCTTAAAAGATTCTCTAACTAACAACTCTCTGCTGTCCCACAGCCTTCACCAACCTATCCTCTATGCGATCCCATCACCATCACCTTTCGAGCCTCCTCAATCCCAGTAGAATACACAATTAATACAATGCAAGTAAAACACAAGTATAGGCATATATTTCAAGTAATTCAAGTAGGCAATTAGACATGTTGTACAAATAGGCAAATAATTACAAGTCGACAAAGCAAACAAACAGATAGAAGATGCACATGATGAATGCCTGTCCTACTGGCTGTGATATCACATTGTCGGTTCAACTGCCAACCCGAAACATCTCCATGGAGATGTCGGCCTTCGGAATCATAATTGGGAACCCTTGAGATATGGTGCTCGGAACACCGTCTTGGATTTTGTGCCTACACTCTAGTAATCCGAAGGGATACGAGCGGGATACTCTTGCCACAGACCTCACATCTCAACGTAAGCGAGAGTAACCACCATCCTTATGTCGCCGCCGCTACCTCGACAGGCAGGATCCAACTGCTGTCCCTGTTGGGCACATATGATGCCAGGGCATCTTGGCCAGTTTCACTGACCTTTTCTTTACTGTTATTAGGTTAGTTTCATGCATTTCTTTAGGAAATAAGTTAGTTTTGGGTAGATATTCACTTATGCCTTGATTCAAGCATACATTGTGCATTTTACATAATTTCATGAGGATTTTGCATAAGTTTAGTGACAAATATTATGTTGCATTACTCATGACTTGGACTAGAGCTTTGATGCACTTTATTGCTTGATTTTAGGACCAAAAGGAAGCAAGAAAAGGGGAGGTAACTTGCAAGATTAATGAGAAAAGTGATTGCCAATAACACTTTTAAAAAGCCATCAATGCCCACGTTAGAGAGTCACGTTAACTAAGTTAACGTGAACTCTAACATGGAGAAGAGAAGTTGAGCCAACGTTAGCGACACTTAACATTGTCACTAACGTTGGCAATTACTCATAAGTGGCCACGTTAGAAGCCACGTTAACCTAGTTAGGTTAACGTGGCCTCTAACGTTAAGGGGGGGAAGAGAAGCCAACGTTAGTGACACTCAACATTGTCAATAACGTTGGCCTATGGTGCAAGGTACCACGTTAACTCCCACGTTAACTTGGTTAACGTGGGAACCAACGTAAGGGATGAAGAGTTGTCGACAACGTTAGTGACACTCAACATTGTCACTAACGTTGAAGCAACCACACAACCCCCAAGAGTCACATTAACTTCCACATTAACTTGGTTAACGTGGAAGCTAACGATGAGGAATGAAGGATGAGCCAACGTTAGTGACACTCAACATTGTCACTAACGTTGGGATAGCGAAAGATGGCCACATTAGAAGCCACGTTAACCTAGTTAACGTGGACTCTAACGTGAGACCTAGGGGCACATTGGAACGTTAGTGACAATGTTGAATGTCACTAACGTTCTCGAAGGATAGCAAGGGCCACGTTAGAAGCCACGTTAACCTAGTTAACGTGGGCTTTAACATGAAGCAAGAAGGGGCACACTGGAACGTTAGTGACAATGTTGAGTGTCACTAACGTTCTCGAAGGTTAACAAGGCAACGTTAAAAGCCACGTTAACCTAGTTAACGTGGGTTTTAACGTGAGGCAAAGGGGGTGTGCATTGGAACGTTAGTGACAATGTTAAGTGTCACTAACGTTCTCGAACTTATATTCTCACTAAATATTAACACCCCTAACGTCTTGAACTAAAGTCTCCGCCCACTTCGCACTTTCTCTCTGTAAGTAAAGCCAAGCCCAAATAAAGAAAGGAACTGCTTCAAACTCAAGATCCAAAGGCCCAAGACTTGAAGAATCACACTAGAAGCTGAGAAGAGTAGTATATATAGGAGTAGCTTTGAATTGAGAAGAAGTTCTAGAGGCTGAAAGAAAGAGAACTACTCTCTGTATTTTACTTTCTTTGCAATTTCTAGTTTTATGATGTATTCTCCATCTTTGTTTTCATTTTCAAGAGCTATGAACAACTAAACCCCTTTCATTGGGTTAGGGAGCTCTGTTGTAATTTGATGGATCAATACTAATTTTCATTATTCTTCTTCTATCTTTCCTCTTGATTTTACTTGAAAGCTTTCGATCTTCATCCAATTGAGTAGTTATCTTGGAAGAGAAGCTACTCAAACTTGGATCTCTTTTGAACCTTGAAAGAGGAATAAAGAGATCAAGCTAGAAATGCTTTCTCATGCTGGACCAAATTGGGTTTGGATGGGTATGTGACTATAAACCTCTCAATACTTGATTTGGGAAATGCATGTGGTATAACCATACTTCATCTCTTCTCATGAGCAATTGACCAAGGAATTGGTTATTGATCAAGATTTGAGAGATTGAATTGCAAGAAATTGTAATTCAATCACTTAAGATTACCAAGGAGATCAATGAGTGCATTGATTGAGGAAGAGATGAAAATGAACTTGATCCAGAGAATTGCAACATCTCCTAAGCCCAATGAACTCCCCATCTCTGATCTTACCCATTCTCTTTAATTTCTGCCATTTACTTTTATGAGCAAATCCCCCATTCCCATTTACAATTCTAGAATTTATTTTCAGTCATTTACTTCCAGTCCTTTAATTCTAGCATTTACTTTTCTGTTATTTACATTCCCGCCATTTTTATTTTCTGCAACTCTCAACCCAAATTCTGGATTCGCTCAATTAGAACATTCTTCTAATTAAAGTTGCTTGATCAATCAATCCCTGTGGGATTCGACCTCACTCTATTGTGAGTTTTTACTTGACGACAAATTCGATACACTTGCCGAAGGGAGATTTGTTGAGAGACAAGTTTTCCGTGAGTCAAGTTTATGGCGCCATTGCCGGGGATTTATTGTGCATCAACAATGATTGAATTGGAAGATCACTAGATTGAGCATTTTTATTTTGTGAATTTCATTTTTCTGTTTGAGTGATTTACTTTTTGTTTTAGTTAAACTTCTTCCCTTCCCCCTCTACTCGTTTGTTTTTCTTTGTTATTTTCAATTCTGTTTGCTAACCCACTAACTGTTTGATATATTGCATCACCCACAACTAACAGCAATTCTGACACAAGTACTGTCTGCATCTATTTTCTTTGCTTGTACTTGTTGGTTGTATGATAGGGAGAAGAAGCGGGGCTTTAACTTCCTTTGATTCTGAACTTGAGAGAACCTTCCTTAGACTAAGGAGGGAGGCAAAAGAAAAACGTGTAGTTGGTGCTAAAGAAGAGGAGGAACACTTTGAGGAATACTTTGAACCAAACATGGAAGAGAACATGGAAAATCATCATGAAGAAGAGACTCACAACCATGGCAGAGGAGGTGGAGCAAATCATGCTGGGGAGGATAGAAGAGTTTTGGGCTCTTACATTAATCCAAATCCAGGCAAGTGTGGAAGTAGCATCCAAAAGCCAACAATCCATGCCAACAACTTTGAACTTAAACCACAGCTCATCACCCTTGTCCAGAACAACTGTTCGTTTGGAGGAGGTGTTCAAGAAGACCCCAATCAACATTTGACCACCTTCCTGAGAATATGTGACACAGTGAAATCTAATGGCGTTCATACTGACGCCTATAAACTGCTCTTATTTCCTTTCTCACTCAGGGACAAGGCAGCCAAGTGGCTGGAATCTTTCCCAAGGGAGAGCTTGACAACTTGAGAGGATGTGGTGAACAAATTCTTAGCAAGATTTTACCCTCCTCAATGAATCAATAGGCTGAGAGCTGAGGTTCAAACTTTCAAGCAACAAGATGGTGAGACTCTGTATGAAGCATGGGAGAGGTTCAAGGACTTAACAAGGAGGTGTCCACCTGACATGTTCAACGAATGGGTCCAGCTGCACATTTTCTATGAAGGGCTCTCTTATGAGTCAAAGAAGGCCGTGGACCATTCATCTGGAGGATCCTTGAACAAGAAGAAGACCATTGAGGAAGCCATAGATGTTATTGAAACAGAAGCAGAAAACGACTACTTCTATACTTCCGAAAGAGGGAACAAAAGAGGAGTGATGGAGCTAAACAATGTAGATGCTCTGTTGGCCCAAAACAACCTCATTACCCAGCAGCTGGCTGACCTCACCAAGAAGATGGAGAGGAACCAAGTAGCAGCAATCTCATCTTCATCAACAATCCAAGAAGGAGTGAATGAAGAAGCAGAGGGGAGTCAGGAGCAAGCCAACTACATTGGGAATTCACCAAGGAAAAACTATGATCCATACTCCAAGACTTACAACCCTGGATGGAGAAACCACCCAAACTTTGGGTGGGGAAGTGAGCAAGATCAAAAGCAAGTCGCACAGAGGACGTCTCAACACCCCAACAACAACAATTCTTCATATGATTGTCAAAATCAAAATAGCACATCTGCTCCGAATCATCCATCAATTGATGACAAGCTCTCTAAGATCGAAACCTTCATTGAAGGAATATGCAGAGACATTCAAGACAGTAAAGCATTCAGAGAGGAAGTGCAGTCAAACATGCAGAATCAAAATGCTGCCATCACAAAACTGGAGACACAAATCAGCTATCTGTTTAAGCAGCTTCCTAACCATAATTTTTGCTATGATGCCCATTCAAGTAAAAGGGAGGAGTGTCAAGCTATCATACTTAGGAGTGGGAAGGAACTGAAGGAACATCCCCAAAAACCACAAGAAGAATGCTCAAATGAAAAGGAAGAAGAGCAAGATGGAAGGCAACCCCCCACGCCAAGTCTGCAGAAAGAAAAAAAGATACCCCAACTGAACGTCTCAAGAGCTCCATACCCCCAGCTATTGAAGAAAAAGGAAGATGACAACCAGTTCTTGAGATTTTTGGAAATCTTCAAGAAGCTACAAATCAACATACCATTTGCTGAAGCCATAGAATAAATGCTACTTTATGCCATGTTTTTGAAGGAGCTAATGACTAAGAAGAGAAGCTAGAAGAACAATGAGACTGTGATACTAACTGAAGAGTGCAGTGCTATTATTCAGCATAAACTACCTCAGAAACTGAAGGATCCTGGGAGTTTTCAGATCCCTTGCATTATAGGAGAAATCACAGTAGAAAAGGCTCTTTGTGACTTAGGGGCCGGCATCAATTTGATGTAGTAGCTATGATGAGAAAGATGAAAATTGAGGAGGCTAAACCAACAAAAATGGCTCTACAACTGGCAGACCGGTCGTTCAAATTCCCTCACGGGATAGTAGAGGATTTGCTAGTAAAAGTAGGAGATTTCATATTCCCAGCAGATTTTGTGGTGTTGGACATGCAGGAAGACGCCAAGACCTCCATCATCTTGGGAAAGCCATTCTTGGCCACTGCTGGAGCTGTCATTGATGTTCAGAAGGGTGACCTCACCCTGAGATTACACAATGAAAAGATGACATTCAATGTGTTCAAGGCCATGAGTTATCCACCGGAACAATTGGGGGAATGCATGAGGTTAGATGCACTTGAGGATGAAGTGGAGGAGAATTTTGAAGAAGATGAACCTGAAGAGAACGAGAGATTGGTGGAGGAAGAATCTAAATCAAGTGAAGAGGTAGCTACAGCAGAAATACATATACCAGATGCACCAAAGGAAGGGAACAAAAAATCAGAAGCACCCAAACTTGAACTCAAAGCATTGCCACCCACTCTCAAATATGCATATCTAGGAGAAAATGAAGACTACCCAGTGATCATAAATTCATCCCTCAGTCAAGATCAAGAGACGAACTACTCAAGGTGCTGCGGAAGCATAAGGATGCCATTGGATGGACCCTTGCTGACTTGAAGGGAATCAGTTCAGCCATATGCATGCATAAAATACTGTTGGAAGATGATTCCAAGCCATCAATTCAATCCCAAAGAAGGCTGAACCCAATCATGAAGGAAGTGGTACAGAAAGAGGTTATGAAGCTTTGGCAAGGAGGGGTCATATACCCAATTTCGGACAGCCCTTGGGTTAGCCCCATACATGTTGTGCCAAAGAAGGGAGGGATCACTGTGGTCACCAATGAGTAGAATGAGCTCATACCTACAAGGATCGTCACAGGATGGCGGATGTGCATAGACTACAGGAAACTCAATGAGGCTACACGAAAGGACCATTTTCCCCTTCCATTCATGGATCAGATGTTGGAAAGACTTGCAGGGCACGCATATTATTGTTTTCTCGACGGTTATTCAGCATATAACCAAATAGTGGTTGATCCAAGAGACCAAGAGAAAACCTCATTTACCTGTCTGTATGGAGTGTTTGCCTATAGACACATGCCATTTGGATTATGTAATGCCCCTGCAACTTTCCAACGCTGCATGCTTTCTATCTTTTCAGATATGATAGAAAAATTCATTAAAGTTTTTATGGATGATTTCTTGGTATTCGGAGATTCTTTTCCTAGTTGCCTACATCACCTCGCCTTGGTATTGAAAAGATGCCAAGAGACCAATTTGGTCTTGAACTGGGAAAATGCCACTTCATGGTGACAGGAGGAATAGTCCTTGGTCACAAGGTCTCTCACCAAGGCATTGAGGTTGATAGAGCTAAAGTAGAACTTATTGAAAAACTACCCCCACCCAGTGATGTCAAGGCAATTAGAAGTTTTTTAGGGCATGCTGGTTTTTACAGAAGGTTCATCAAAGATTTTTCAAAGATAGCCAAGCCCTTAAGCAATCTCCTTGTATCTGATACACCATTCATCTTTGATGAAACATGCATGCTAGCATTTGCACATTTGAAAATGAGGTTATCCTCTGCTCCTATCATTTCCCCACCTGATTGGAACCTACCATTTGAATTGATGTGCGATGCATCTGATTTTGCAGTTGGGGCAGTGTTAGGACAAAGGAAAGATAACCTAGTTCGTGTGATATACTATGCTAGCAAAGTCCTTAATGAAACTCAAAGAAATTATACCACTACTGAAAAGGAGTTGCTAGCAATAGTTTTTGCATTTGACAAATTTAGATCATACCTCATTGGTGCTAAAGTGATTGTTTTTACAGATCACACAGCACTTAAATATTTGTTTGCCAAGCAAGAATCAAAGCCAAGACTAATAAGGTGGATCTTACTTTGCAGGAATTCGATATTGAAATTAGAGACAAGAAAGGAGTGGAGAACAAGGTGGCAGATCACCTATCCAGAATCCCTCATGATCAAGGTGGAGAGAATGATACAAATGTGAACGAGCTCTTCCCTGATGAGCAATTGATGACAGTTCACAAAGCACCATGGTTCGCAGATATTGCAAATTTCAAGGCAACTAGGGCATTACCCCCAGGGATCAATAAACATCAAAAGAGGAAGCTCATGAATGATGCAAAATACTTTGTCTGGGACGAGCCATATCTCTTCAAGAAATGTTCAGATGGAATTCTTAGAAGATGTGTTTCGGAAGAGGAAGGGAGAGAAGTCCTGTGGAACTGGCACGGTTCATGCTATGGCGGCCACTTTGGAGGGGACAAAACTGCAGCAAAGGTGTTACAAAGCGGATTCTTTTGGCCCACCCTTTTAAGGATGCCAAGGAACTAGTAAAAAGCTGCAATGAATGCCAAAGATCTGGAAACCTACCCAAAAGAAATGCCATGCCACAAAATTTCATCTTGGAACTGGAACTGTTTGATGTGTGGGGAATTGATTTCATGGGACCATTCCCAACCTCATATGCAAACAAGTACATCCTGGTAGCAGTGGATTATGTTTCCAAATGGGTAGAGGCTATTGCAACCCCAACTAATGATAACAAGGTAGTCATGAACTTCCTCAGGAAGAATATCTTTAGCCGGTTTGGAGTCCCAAGAGCTCTCATCAGTGATGGAGGGAGCCACTTTTGTAACAAACCACTAGAAGCTCTCCTCTTACGATATGGGGTAAAACACAAAGTAGCCACACCTTACCATCCTCAAACAAGTGGGAAACTGAGATATCCAACAGAGAGCTGAAGAGGATCCTGGAAAAGACTGTGGGCGCATCTAGAAAGGATTGGTCGAAGAAGTTGGATGATGCTCTTTGGGCATACAGAACAGCATTCAAAACTCCACTTGGAATGTCTCCATATCAACTAGTCTATGGGAAGGCTTGTCACTTACCACTGGAGCTGGAACACAAAGCTCTTTGGGCTATCAAGATACTAAATTTTGACAGCATTGCTGCTGGTGCAAAAAGGATCTTGCAGCTACAAGAGATGGAAGAATTCAGGTCACAAGCCTATGAAAACACTAAGATGTATAAAGAAAGGCAAAGAGAAAACATAACATGCATCTGGCACCCAGGAGTTTGAAAAAGGGCAGCAAGTACTCCTTTACAATTCTAAATTAAGGCTGTTCCCAGGAAAACTCAAGTCAAGGTGGTCCGGACCTTTCATGGTTACAAAAGTATCACCATATGGCGACATCGAAATCACGGATGAAGGTTCAGAGAGGACTTTTACAGTGAATGGACAAAGACTCAAGCATTACCTGGGCAACATGGGGGAAACCCCAGAGTAAAGTACCATCTCAAGTAATTAAGGACTCGTCGAGCTAGCGACGATAAAAGAGCGCTCTGTTGGGAGGCAACCCACCTCAGGTAGTTTCACTTTCATCTTTATTTCAATAAAATCACAAGTGTTTCCCCTGTATTGTAAGGAGCTAAGTTTGGTGTTCCACACCAGAAAATCCAAGAGTGGTAGTGTAGTTCTAAGTTTGGTGTTCCACTAAAGACATTGGTTAGAATTACACTCCACTCCCAAAAGAACATTGCTAGCTCCATCCAATCAAGAGAAACCACTTAGATGTAGTTAGACTATAGGTGATCATTGCTTTGTTGATAACAAGATATGAGGGTCTCTGCATATATGCAATGTTTGTACTGGGCAAAGAACTAAGTTTGGTGTTCACACACCAAATTGAGTTCAAGAGGCACAAGCATACATGTAAGCTAACTATGTCTCAAGTGCTTTGGGAACAAGCAACTTCCAGTAACCTTGCGGAATCTTATAAGGAAATGGTGCACCTTCACCAAAGAAGCGAGGCAGCAAAAACTAGGATTATGACAAAGAGAGAGGGGGACAGAGATCATCACCCGAAGGTTGTATTGTTACCTAATTCTATTGTACTCAGAATTGTTGAAAGTGGAAGTTCGAATGCACTTTTGATTTGTAGTTACTCGTAGTTGAACCTTTTTAAATTCTATCTTTTAAGTTCTGAATAGGTCTATGTACACTAGTTTATGTACTGCACCATCACTTATTTACTTGTATGATGTCCCTTTAATCAAATAAGAAGAGAATGATTATGTTTTAAAAGATGATAGTAGAGTTCATAATGTGGAAGTACATTCATGAATCTTTGGGGTAGTCATAAGTTAGCTAAGTTGGTTCAACCACAAGGCTGGATG